>NC_134689.1:203299938-203347438 GCF_050947455.1 Rhinoderma darwinii | reverse complement strand
GGAACTAGAACAATACGGAATACAGGAACGGGTAACAGGGCACGGGTAACAACTGGAACGGGGAAACCCTAAGGGACCATTTGCGAGACAGACTGGGATAGACTAACAACGCTCAGGCAAGGATCAGAAGGCCTGGGGCCTCCTTATAGACCAGGAAATCATGGCAGTTGATGATAATGACGATCCTTTTGTGCGCGCGCTGGCCCTTTAAGGCCGCGAGCGAGCGCGTGCACCCTACGGGACACAGCAGGACTGAGCGGAAGTGAGCGCTGGCGTCTCCTAGGAAGGAGACAGGGGCCAGCGCTCACGGATCCATGGCTGCGGGCATCGGGAGGTGAGTAAATCCGACGGCCCGCGGCCATGGATGCTAAAGTATCCCCCCCTCTAACGCCCCCTCTTCTTGGGACCAGAGCGAGAGAGGAACTTTTTAACAAGAGCAGGAGCACTGAGGTTCTCTTCTGGCTCCCAGGACCTCTCCTCAGGACCAAACCCTCTCCAGTCCACCAAATAGAAAGTCCTTCCTCCTACCCTTTTGCAGTCCAGGATCTCCTTTACCTCGAATACATCAGAAGGACCGCTGGGAGCAACTGTGGAACTAGAAGTCTTGCTCTAGCGGTTTAGGACCACTGGTTTCAGGAGGGACACATGGAAGGAGTTAGGGATTCTGAGGGTTTGAGGCAGCCGCAGTTTATAGGAGACAGGGTTGATCTTTTGCAGAATCTCGAAAGGACCAAGGAACCTGGGAGCAAACTTGTATGAGGGCACTTTCAAGCAAATGTTTCCCGAGAGGACAGCCAGACTTTAGTCCCCGGAAGATACTGAGGCGGCTCTCTTCTCTTAGTATCTGCCTTTCGCTTCATGGGATCTACTGCCAGCAAAATAGAGGACCGGGTCTGTTGCCAGATTTGCAGGAAGTCCCCATATGCAGAGTCAGCAGCGGGTACCTGAGATGAAGTCGACACAGGAAGAGGGACTCTAGGATGTTGACTGTACACGATGTGAAACGGAGTGGAAGTGGTGGACTCACCTGTGTGGTTGTTGTATGAGAACTCAGCCCATGGAAGAAGCTGTACCCAGTTATCGTGCTGTGAAGAGATGAAGTGGCGGAGATAATTTTCCATGATCTGGTTGATCCTCTCAACTTGCCCATTGCATTGGGGGTGATAGGCAGAGGAAAAGTCCAAACTCACATCCAGGAGTTTACAGAGGGCTCTCCAGAACTTAGAGGTAAACTGAATGTGAAGAGGCAATGTGAAGAGGCAAGCCATGCAAGTGAAAGATGTGCTGAATGAAGAGACTCGCCAGTCGGGGAGCAGAAGGTAGGCCGGTCAGCGGAATAAAATGTGCCATCTTAGAGAACCGGTCCACCACCACCCAGATGGTGTTGCATCCTGCTCAGGGAGAAAGGTCTGTGACGAAGTCCATCGCAATGTGCTGCCAAGGGGCACTGGGTACAGGCAGAGGTTGAAGCAGGCCGGCAAGCTTGGAGTGAGTCACCTTGTTAGAGGCACACACCGTGCAAGAAGAGACAAAGTCCAGAACATCTTTAGGTAGCGTGGGCCACCAGAAGTGACGAGCAATCAGGTCTTGGGTTTTACGGACACCAGCGTGCCTAGCCAGTTTAAAACTGTGTCCCCAGCGGAGAATTCTTTTCCTGTCTGCCAACCAAACAAAAGTTCTCCCCGGAGGGATGTCTCTAAGCTGCAGAGGATTAGCGGTGACAACGCAGGATGGGTCTATGATAGTCTGAAGGGACTCCACCGTGTCTTCCGTCTCAAACTATCTGGACAGGGCATCGGCCCTCACATTCTTGTCAGCGGGACGGAAGTGGAGCAGAAACTGGAAACGAGTGAAGAACAGCGACCACCTGGCTTGACGAGGATTCAGTCTTTGAGCGGACTGAAGGTAGGTGAGGTTCTTGTGGTCGGTGTAGATCAAGATGGGGTGAGTTGTGCCTTCTAGAAGATGTCTCCACTCCTCCAGAGCTAATTTGATAGCCAGTAGCTCCCGATCTCCAATGGAGTAATTGCGCTCAGCAGAAGAAAAAAGTCTAAAGTAGTAGCCACATACCACTGCCTTTCCTTTGGAGCTCCTCTGCAACAGAAGTGCACCAACAGAGGAAGCGTCCACTTCCAGTGAGAACTGCCGAGATACGTCAGTGTGATGGAGGATTGAAGCTGAAGTGAAGGCTTTCTTGAGGCTAATGAATGCGGACTCTGCCTCTGGAGTCCACACCTTGGCGTTCACACCCTTCTTGGTAAGGGTAGACATGGGAGCCGTCAGAGAAGAAAAGTTCTTAATAAACTGCCGGTAGAAATTGGCGAATCCCAGGAACCGTTGTATGGCCCTTAGGCCTTGAGGACGTGGCCATTCCAGGACAGACTTAAGTTTCTCAGTTTCCATCTTAAGACCTTGATCCGAGATGACGTAGCCCAGGAAGGGCAAAGACCACTTTTCAAAGGCGCACTTCTCCAACTTGGCATATAAGCGATTCTCTCTTAGTCGCAGAAGAACTTGACGAACATGCCTCCAATGGGTCATCAGATCTGGGGAGAAAATTAAAATATCATCAAGATAAACAACAACACACATATAGAGGAGATCTCGGAAGATATCATTAACGAACTCCTGAAATACTGTGGGAGCATTACACAGTCCGAAGGGCATCACTAGGTATTCGTAGTGCCCGTCTTCCATTCGTCACCCCGGCGAATCCGGACTAAATTATACGCCCCCGCAGATCTAGCTTAGAAAAATGTTTGGCTCCTCGTATGCGATCAAAGAGCTCAGAAATAAGTGGCAACGGGTATTTGTTCTTGACCGTGATCTGATTGAGACCACGGTAGTCAATGCAGGGTCGAAGAGATCCATCTCTCTTCTTAACAAAGAAGAAGCCTGCCCCAGCCGGGGAGGAAGATTTTCGAATAAAACCCCTCTCCAAGTTCTCCTTTATATAGGCTGACATCGATAAAGTCTCTGGCAAGGAGAGAGGATATACTCGTCCACGGGGAAGAGAAGCATTAGGAACCAGTTCAATGGGACAGTCATAATTCCAATGTGGAGGCAACGTCTCAGCTTCTCGTTTGCAAGAGACATACGCAAAACTGGCATACTGAGATGGTAGACCGGAAAGTGACTGAGGCAGAGGGGGCACAACAGGACAGACTTGTGACAGGCAATGGCTATGGCATCTGGAACCCCATTGAAGGACCTCTCCAGAATTCCAGTCAAGGGTCGGGGCGTGTAGACGGAGCCATGGCAGACCCAGCAGGATAGGATTGTTAGCCTTAGGTAGTACCAGGAAGGTGATCTGTTCTGAGTGAAGAGCTCCGACCCGTAGTGTCAACGGCTCTGTGATGAGCATGATCGGATCAGGCAATGGTAGACCATTCACAAAGGCAACAGCCGGGGGTCTCTCCAGACGGACTATGGGTAGACGTAAACGATCCACTAGATCCTGCTGTATGAAATTAGCAGCCGCTCCAGAGTCAAGATAGGTGGAGGAAGGATGTGATGTTTCTCCGGTGACGATGGGCACAGAAATCGATAATCTGGAAGAAGTTTTAACGTTTGGAGACGTTCCACCTAGAGTTGCCTCTCCAATCAACCCTAGGTACTGGAGTTTCCCGGTTTCTGTTGGAATTGGCGCACAAAATGACCCTTAAGGCCACAATACATACATAGTCCAGAGGAGCGTCTGCGCTGCTTCTCCTGTTCAGATAACCGGATTCTGTCTACCTGCATGGGTTCTTCAGGTAGCGCACTAGGAGAAAACAATAGTGGTCTCTGGACCGAGGGTGCTGGTCTGTGGACCCGGCTCTCCTGTCGAACCACTTGAGAGCGCTCCCGGATTCTCATATCAACCCGGGTGGCTAACAGGATGAGGGCATCCAAGGTAGAAGGAAGGTCGCGGGCCACCCATTCGTCCTTGATGTGAGAGGACAGTCCCTGCCAGAAGGTCGCCACCAGTGCCTCATTGTTCCATGCCAGCTCGGCTGCTAGAGTACGGAAGGAGATAGCATACTCCCCTACTGTGGAGCCTTCTTGATTGAGGCTCAACAGAGTGGCTGCGGCAGAGGATGTTCGACCCGGCTCCTCGAACACGGCACGAAAGGATTGCAGGAACAAGGTTAGGTCCGCGGATACAGGTCCTTGTTGCTACAAGATTGGGTTCGCCCATGCGAGGCCCTTGCCAGCGAGGAGGGAGATAATAAACGCCACTTTGGCCTCCTCGGAGGGGAAGAGATGAGGCCGTAGCCTAAAATGAACCGTGCATTGATTGAGAAATCCTCTACATGCTCTGGGATCACCGTCGTAGCGAGGAGAAAGAGGCAGAGGAACTGTGGATCCGGAACAAACACGAGGAGCAACGGGCAGTGGCACAGCAACCTCTTCAGGAGGAGGAACCTGTGATGGAACAGCGAGTAGATCCAAGCGGACCAGGATAGAATTCACTGCCTCAAGGAGTTGATCCTGACGTGTGCGTAGGTCATGCATCTCTGTCTGTATCTTCTGGACTGCGGTCTTGGGCTGGCCAGCGGGGTCCATGGCCTGAGCGTACTGTCACGAACACAGGGTATGTGGAGCCACTAGGCCGCTCTGCCGAAGCGGACAGGCAGCTGACCAGGTCACAGTCTATATGAAAGTCAATGGCAGACAGCAATGCTTGGGTACCTGAACTAGTCCAGACGGTGGCTGTGGCTTCAGCACGGATGGAGGCTGGTGCGGCAGGTGGTGCCAGACGTGGCGGGCAGTAACCGATGTAGCAGAAGACACTGGACGTGGCAAACGACACTGGATGTGGCAGACGACACCGGACGTGGCAGAAGACACCGGACGTGGCAGAAGACACTGGACGTGGCAGAAGACACTGGACGTGGCAAATGATAGCAGGTGCAGTAGACACGAGTCCAATGCTGGTAGGCACAGGAACTAGAACAATACGGAATACAGGAACGGGTAACAGGGCACGGTTAACAACTGGAACGGGGAAACACTAAGGGACCATTTGCGAGACAGACTGGGATAGACTAACAACGCTCAGGCAAGGATCAGAAAGGCTGGGGCCTTCTTATAGACCAGGAAAGCATGTGGTTGATGTTGATGATTGTTTTACAGGGGTGCACGCTGGCCCTTTAAGAGCGGGCACGAGCGTGCATGCGCACCCTACAGGACACAACAGGACGGAGCGGTAGTGAGCGCTGGCGTCTCCTAGGAAGGAGACAGGGGCCAGCGCTCACGGATCCATGGCTGCGGGCCTCGGGAGGTGAGTAAACCCGACGGCCCGCGGCCATGGACGCTACACTAGCCTTGTTCCTGCAGTCCTTTCGTGCCGTGTTCGAGGAACCGGGTCGAACATCCTCTACCGCAGCTACTCTGTTGACCCTCAAGCAAGAGGATTCCACACAGTGGCGTAGCCCACAAGCCCGTTGCCACGCAGCGCGCTAATACAAAGTTTGTATGTGCCGTGATGCCGGCACTGCCTCGTTACGGGCATGCTTTGTTTAGACGTCACAGTCACATGGTATACTCAATGTACCATGTGACCGTGACATCACGAGAGGGGGCGTTCCAGCAACTGTGGAAGAGCCGATGCGGAAGAGCATGGAAGACTGCAGGTGAGCAGCAGAGGGGGCCCGTAATGTATGTGTGTTGTATTGTATTATATTGTATTGTACTGTCTGTTGTATTGTACTGTCTGTGTTTGCAGTGGAGAGAGGAGAGGGGGGCTTTAAATTACAGGCCCATCTCTCCTCTCTCCACCACAAACACAAACTGCACGAAACAATACATTACAAACTGTGGGTCGCACTCCCCCTGGTGTATAGACCTCCGGGGGGTCGCGAACCACTCACCGAGGTCCTGCTTCCAACTGTATTTGCATCCTCAGGATGCAGATCCAGTTGAATTTAATTCTGGAGCAAGGAGCTGACAGCTCCTTCCTCCAGTATTCAATTCCGTGAGCTATTAGCAGCTCGGCGCAGACAGGCGCGATTTAGTGACATCATCGCGCCTGTCTGCGCCGAGTCACTCATAACACAGGGCAAAGGAGGAGAAGGATCTCCTCCTCCACCCGTGGTGGGACTGGGAATAGGTAAGTAACTTTATTATTTTGCTATTATGCACATATGCAGGAATTATACTGTATAAGGAGGGGGGCAGCTATGAGCGGCATTACTGTATGGGAGGCTGATATGGTGGCAGCTATGAGGGGCATTACTGTATGGGAGACTGATATGGTGGCAGCTATGAGGGGCATTATACTGTCTGGGGGGCTGATATGGTAGCAGCTATGAGGGACATTATACCGTATGAGGGCATTATACTGTCGGGGGGGCTGATATGGTGGCAGCTATGGGGGCATTACACTGTAGGGAGACTGCTATGGGGGCGTTATACTTTGTGGGGGCAGCTAAAGGGGGCATTAGACTGTATGGGGGCATTATACTGTGTGGGGCAGCTAAGAGTGGCATTATACTGTATGAGGCTGCTATGGGTCATTATACTGTATGGGGGAATTTATGAGGGGCATTATAATGTATGGGGTCTGCTATGGGGGGCATTATACTGTATTGCGGCATTATACTGTGTGGGGGGTAGCTATGGGAGCATTATACTGTGTGGGGGGGCAGCTACGGGGAGCATTATACTGTATAGGGGCAGTTATGGGGAGCATTATACTGTATGGGGGCAGTTACAGGGAGCATTATACTGTATGGGGGCAGCTACAGAGAGCATTATGGGAGCATTATACTGTATGGGGCAGCTACAGGTGTCATTATACTGTGTGGGGGCAGCTATGGGGGGAAGTATACTGGGGGGCCTGTTGGGCAAGGCGGCTGGCCATAGGTGCGGCAGGGGTCTTGTGGTGTTGGGGAGGGGTAGGGGGGACCAAGCTGAATTATTGCACCAGGGCCCATGAGCATTTAGCTATGCCCCTGGCTCCACAGTAGGGGCGTATGCTATCTCCTTCTGTACCCTGGCAGCCGGGCTGGCATGGAACAATGAGGCACTGGTGGTGACCTTCTGGCAGGGTCTGTCCTCTCACATCAAAGACGAATTGGCAGCCTGCGACCTTCCTTCTACCTTGGATGCCCTCATCCTGTTAGCCACTCGGGTTGATATGAGAATCTGGGAGCGCACTCAAGAGGTTCGACAGTAGAGCCGGGTCCACAGACCAGCACCCTCGGTCCAGAGACCACTATTGTCTTCCCCTACTGCGCTACCTGAAGAACCCATGCAGGTATACAGAGTCCAGTTGTCTGAACAGGAGAAGCAGTGCAGACACTCCTCTGGACTATGTATGTATTGTGGCCTTAAGGGTCATTTTGTGCGCCAATGCCCACAAAAACTGGGAAACTCCAGTACCTAGGGTTGGTTGGAGAGGAAACTCTAGGTGGAACGTCTCCAAATGTTAAAACCTCTCCGAAATTGTCGATTCATGTGGCCATCACCTCCGGAGAGATGTCACATCCTTCCTCCGCCTATCTTGACTCTGGAGCAGCTGCTAATTTCATCCAGCAGGATCTAGTGGATCGTCTACATCTACCCACAGTTCTTCTGGAGAGACCCCTGGCTGTTGCCTTTGTGAATGGTCTGCCATTGCCCGATCCGATTGTGTTCATCACGGAGCCGTTGACACTACTAGCTCTTCACTCGGAGCAGATCACCTTCTTTGTACTACCTAAGGCTATCAATCCTATCCTGCTGGATCTGCCATGGCTTCGCCTGCACGCCCCGGTTCTTGACTGGAGTTCCAGAGAGGTTCTTCAATGTGGTTCCAGATGCCATAGCCATTGCCTGTCACAAGTCCGTCCTGTTAAGCCCCCTCTACCTCAGTCACTCTCCGGTCTACCATCTCAGTATACCAGTTTTGCGGATGTCTTCTCCAAGCGAGAGGCTGAGACATTGCCTCCACATCGGAATTATGACTGTCCCATTGAACTGGTTCCAAATGCTTCTCTTCCCCGTGGACGGGTATATCCTCTCTCCTTGCCAGAGACTTTATTTATGTCAGCCTATATGTCAGTGGCTAGCACTATTGCCTTGCAGTGCTGGGGTCCTGGGTTCAAATCCAACCAAGGACAACATCTGCATGGAGTTTGTATGTTCTCCCCGTGTTTGCGTGGGGTTACTCCGGTTTCCTCCCACACCCCAAAAACATACCCATAGGGAATTTAGATTGTGAGCCCCAATGGGGACAGTAAAAATGTGGACCTCTGTACAGCGCTGCGTAATATGTTGGCGCTATATAAGTAACTGAAATAAATAAATATATGAAGGAGAATTTGGAGAGGGGTTTTATATTAAGATCTTCCTCCCCAGCTGGGGCCGGCTTCTTCTTCATTAAGAAGATAAATGGATCTCTTCGACCCTGCATTGACTACCGTGGTCTCAACCAGATCACGGTCAAGAACAAATACCCGTTACCACTTATATCCGAGCTGTTTGATTGCATACGAGGAGGCAAATTTTTTTCTAAGCTAGACCTGCGGGGGGCTTATAACCTAATCCGGATTCGCCGGGGTGACGAATGGAAGACGACATTTAACACCCGTGATGGGCACTACGAATACCTAGTGATGCCCTTCGGACTGTGTAACGCTCCCGCAGTATTTCAAGAATTCGTCAATAATATTTTCCGAGATCTCCTCTATATGTGTGTTGTAGTTTATCTCGATGATATTTTGATTTTCTCCCCAGATCGGATGGCCCATCGGAGGCATGTCCGTCAGGTTCTTCTGCGACTAAGGGAGAATTGCTTATGTGCCAAGTTGGAGAAGTGCGTGTTTACCTGCGGATTTGCTGCACCAAATTCAACCAACGTGTTTGCATGTCGACAGGAATAATAAAAAAACTAAAACCGTTATGGCTCTTGGAATGTGATGATGAAAAAACTAAAAAGAAGGCTTAGTCATTAAAGGCGTTATTGACCAATGAACGGCACATGACCGCTGCAGGAGATTTTAGGACCGGAGCAGCCGAGAATAGGTCCTCAGTGTTGGAGCAGAGGGCACTTCAGTGGGTGAGTATCTGTTAGTTTATAATGTAACTTCATTCTCTGCCCTGCTACCAATTATGAAAAGTTACTGATAACCACTTTAAGGCCAATATAGCTCTGGTCATTATAGATGTTAAGCTGGTCATACACATGAGATGACTGTTGGCTGAATGCTTTCTCCTCTGATCTCCCCATACATACGCACACTCAGCTTATTCGAGCATGCATGTTCATTTCAATAAGGAGAGGGGAATAAATCGATACCAGACTGTGGATTATCTTCTGGAGGAACAAAAGATGGGGCATATGAAAGTAAATCCAACATCCGAAACGTCTTTTACCTGACATCTGCCCTCAGAAGTTAGAAGGCTCCCATATACATGAGATGGTCTGCCAATCCTGGCAAAATCGACAAGTCCAGACCAACTTTGATCTAATGTGTATGGTCCGCTTTAGGCATGACTGTGGTGTAGTGAAAGGGAAATGAGTTCAGAGCAGCTATAACTGTTCTGCATTGTGCAAGACAAACCTGGATCTCAGTGAAAAAAAATTACAGTTAAGCAAGAGTATTATTGCTGATTCATCATAGCTGGTTTATACTTTACAGTTTAAACTAGCATATTCTTCTGTTTATGTTGATTATTTTTAGTCCCTTACCTCTTGTATTTATTCCTCATTTCAATAGATCAAGGCAGGGCTGCTAGTGACTGTAAACCTCTCTCTGGGCTTTTCATGCACAATGAGATTCAGATGTGAGACAACTTTTCCTCTGAATCGCTCCACCCACTGACGTATTGCTCGAGACCTCCAAGAACCAATCATGAGGACCGAAAAAGGCAGGACGACATGGGCGCCACCGCCGGATGGAAAATTTGAATATTGGATCACCAGGATCTTAAAAACATGGATTTAATCAACGTACAATGCGTTTCAAGGTTAATCTGACTTCATCCTTATATACATACAGATATTAACCCCTTCCCCCTTTGGCCACATTTGACCTTCCTGACAGGGCCTCATTTTTCAAATCTGACATGTTTCACTTTCTGAGACTGTTTTCTTGTGACACATTGGACTTTAAGTTACTATTAAAATTTGCTCGGTACATTTAGTATTTAAATGTGAAAAACGCCAAAATTTTTGTGAAAAATTGCAAACATTAGCATTTTTCTAAATGTATCTGTTTGTAAGTTAGACAGTGAGGGTATGTTCACACGCAGTGTTTTCAGATGTAATTCGGGCATTTTACGCCTCGAATTACGCCTGAAAAATCGCATCTAATACGCCTAATCTGCCCATTGCTTTTAATGGGTTTTACGGTGTTCTGTTCCCACGAGCCTTAATTTAACACGTCGCTGTCAAAATACGGCACGTAAAAAGACGCCCATGAAAAAAGAAGTGCATGTCACTTCTTGGGACATTTTTTGAGCTGTTTTTCATTGACTCCATTGAAAAACAGCTCCAATAACGGCCATAAAATACGCCGTGAAAAACGCTACAAAAAAGTCTGAAAATCAGGAGCTGTTTTCGCCTGAAAACAGCTCCATATTTTCAGACGTTTTTGGTCACTGCGTGTGAACATATCCTTAAGCCACACAAAATTGTTGCTAATTAACATCCCCCATATGTCTACTTTAGATTGGCATCGTTTTTTGAACATATTTTTATTTTTCTACGAGGTTACAAGACTTAGAACTTCCGCAGCAATTTCTCACATTTTCAAGAAAATTTCAAAAGGCTATTTTTTCAGGGACCAGTTCAGTTGTGAAGTGGCTTAAGGGGTCTTATATATTAGAAACCCCCAGTAAGTCACCCTATTTTAAAAACATCACCCCTCAAAGTATTCAAAACAGCATTTAGAAAGTTTCTTAACCCTTTAGACGTTTCACAGGAATTAAACCAAAGTAGAGGCGAAATGTACAAATTTCATTATTTTTTTTTTAAAGAAATTAATTTTGAGTCCATTTTTTTTTTTTGTAACACATAGTTTTACCAGAGAAACATAACTCAATATTTATTGCCCAGGTTCTGCAGTTTTAGGAAATATCCCACATGTGGTCGTAGCGTGCTACTGGACTGAAGCACAGGCCTCAGAAGCAAAGGAGTACCTAGTACCTAGTACCTAGTGGATATATTAGAATATATTTTAGGCACCATGTCAGGTTTGAAGGGCTCTTGCGCTGCCAAAACAGTGGTGATCCCCAAAAGTGACCTCATTTGGGAAACTACACCCCTTAAGGAAATTATCTAGCGCATTTTGACCCTACAGGTTTATTGCAGAAATTATTGGAAGTAGGCCGTGAAAATTAAAATCTACATTCTTCGAAAGAAAATGTAGGTTTAGCTAATTTTTTCTCATTTCCACAAGGACTAAAGGAGAAAAAGCACTGCAAAATCTGTAAAGCAATTTCTCCCGAGTAAAACAATATCCCCACATGTGGTCATAAACAGCTGTTTGGACAAGTGGCCCCATTTTGGAAACTACACCCCTTGAGGAAATTATCTAGGGGTATAGTGAGAATTTTGACCCAGCAGGTTTTTTCAGAAATTATTAGAAGTAGGTCGTCAAAATGAAAATCTACATTCTTTCAAAGAAAATGTAGGTTTAGCTAATTTTTTCTCATATTCCACATGTGGTCATAAACGGAGCGCCATTTGGCATTTGGAGCTTAACCCGTTAGTGACCGGCCCATCGTGTTTCTACGTCGGTCACTAACGGGCCTTATTCCGATGCCATAGACTTTTTACGTCGCGGCATCGGAATAAGTAAACAGAGCAGGGAGCTGTCAAATCTCCCTGCTCTCAGCTGCCAGAGGCAGCTTGACGGCTGGGAGCGTCCCTGCTCTGCCGTGTGAGATCGATATTAGTATCGATCTCACACGTTTAACCCCTCAGATGCGGTGCTCAATAGCGAGCACCGCATCTGAGTGGTTTTGGAGAGAGGGAGGGAGCTCCCTCTCTCCCCCACCGACACCCGGCGATACGATCGCCGAGTGTCTGTGTCTCTAATGGCAGCCGGGGGTCTAATAAAGGCCCCCAGGTCTGCCTGGAGTGAATGCCTGCTAGATCATGCCGCAGGCATGACCTAGCAGATGCCTGTCCATTTTAAACGGACAGGGAGTAATACACTGCAATACAAAAGTATTGCAGTGTATTATAAATGCGATCGCAGAATCGCATATTATAGTCCCCTAATGGGACTAGTGAAAAAAAAGTTTAATAAAGTTAATTTAAAAAAAAATGAAAAACCCAGCTTTTCCCCTTACAAACTGCTTTACTATTAAAAAACAAAGTAAAGTCAAAAAGTTACACATATTTGGTATCGCCGCGTCCGTAACGACCCCGACTATAAATCTATTACATTATTTAACCCGCATGGTGAACGCCGTAAAAAAAATAATAAAAAACTATGGAAAAATGTTTAAAAAAATGTGATAAAAAGTGATCAAAAAGTCGCATCTACTCCAAAATGGTACCAATAAAAACTACAAGTCGTCCCGCAAAAACAAAGCCCTCATACAACCGCATCGGCGAAAAAATAAAAACGTTACGGATCTTCAAATATGGAGACACAAAAACAAATAATTTGGAAAAAAAAGCGTTTTTACTGTGTAAAAGTAGTAAAACATACAAAAACTATACAAATTTGGTATCGTTGCAATTGTAACAACCCGCTGAATAAAGTTATTGTGTTATTTATACCACATGGTAAACGGCGTAGATTTAGGACGCAAGAAAGCGTGGCGAAATTTATGCTTTTTTTCTATTCCCCCCCCAATAATAATAAAAGTTAATCAATAAATAATATGTACCTAAAAATGGTGCTATTAAAAAATACAACTTGTCCCGCAAAAAACAAGACCTTACACAGCTATGTCGACGAAAAAATAAAAACGTTAAAGCTCTTGGAATGCGACGATTGAAAAACGTAAAAAATAGCTTTTTCATTAAGGTCCAAAATAGGCTGGTCATTAAGGGGTTAAATTTTGCAGGTTTGCGGTGGCTATGTCGCATTTGCAAAGCCCCTGAGGGACCAAAACAGTGAAAACGCCAAAAAAGTGACTCTTTTTAGGAAACTACACCCCTTGAGGAATTCAAGTAGGGGTGTAGTGAGCATTTTGACCACACAGGTGTTTCATAGATTTTATTAGAATTGGGCAGTGAAAATACAAACAATCCTTTTTCTTCAATAAGATGTAGCTTTAGCTCAAAATTTTTCATTTTATCAACAAATAAAGGAAAAAAAGAACCCCAACATTTGTAAAGCAATTTCTCTGATGCACGGCAATACCCCATATGTGGTCATATACTGCTGTTTGGGCACACGGCAAGGATCAGAAGACAAGGAGCGCCATTTGGCTTTTGGAGCACAGATTTTGCTGGATTGGTTTCTTGACCCCATGTCTCTTTTGCAAAGCCCCTAAGGTACTGGTACAGTGGAAACTATCCAAAAGGACTCCATTTGGGGTTCTACACCCCTTGAGGAATTAATCTATGGGTGTAGTGTGTATTGTGACCCCACAGGTGTTTCATAGATTTTATTTGAATTGAGCAGTGAAAATAAATATGCGAAATTGAGGCCTAATTTGGCGACTTACAAAGTATTGGTTCACAATTGCAGAGGCTCTGATGTGAAATAATAAAAGAAATCCCTGAGAAGTGACCCAATTTTGGAAACGCGCATGGTGCAAAGTAAAAGTTTAAATTTTTCCTCATATATGCCAATTCAGTGGCAAATATGTCAGGCCCAGCTTATGCCACTGGAGGCACACACCACAAAAATTGTTAAAAGGGTTCTCCCGGGTATGCCGATGCCATATATGTGGAAGTAAACTGCTGTTTGGGCACACTGTAGGGTTCAGAAGGGAGGTAGCGCCATTTGGCTTTTGGAGCGTGGATTTTGCTTGGTAGTAGTTTTGTATGGAGTTTTACTGGTATTTCAGTTTATAATTTGGGGGCATATGTAAACTGGGCAGATTACATCAGGGGCATAGTCAGGTGATATAATAATGGGGTAAACAATAAAAATAATCCATAGATGTGTGTTACGCTGTGAAGCAATCCTTTCTGCACAGGCCGTTGTCGCACTGATAAATTATGTCCTTCCTTTTGGTCCACACTCCGTACCTTTGCAGTTTGGGGAATTTTGCTGGGAAGTGTTATCCTGGTATAATACGGGCACTCTCGATTCCAGCAGATATGTCTGGGCCCTACCCTTCCTGGTTCCCTAGTTTTAGGGCCTTGATAAATCGCCTCTTGAAACAGAAGAAATGTTCCCCTCGGACCTACACAACCACATATTTTGATTTCCTGACTGATTGGAGCCTTAACTACTTTTATTTTTTCATAGACATCGTGGTATGAGGGCTGTTTGTTTGCAGGATGAGCTGTAGTTATTATTGGTACCATTTTGGGGTACATGCGACTTTTTGATAACTTTTTATCCTATTGTTTGGGAGGCAAGGTTACCAAAAAGCAGCAATTCTGGCATAGTTTATTATTATTTTTTATACAGCGTTCACCATACGTTATAAATTACATGTTAACTTTATTCTGCAGGTCAGTCCAATTCCGGTGATACCAAATTTTTAGCACTTTTTTATGTTTTACAACTTTTTGCACAATAAAATTACTTTTGGAAAAAATGTATTTGTAGCGTCCATGGCCGCGAGCCGTCGGGTTTACTCACCTCCCGACGCCCGCAGCCATGGATCTGTGAGCGCTGGTCCCCATCTCCTTCCTAGGACACACCAGCGCTCACTTCTGCTCCCTTCTGCTGTGTCCCGTAGGGTGCGCGCGCACACTCGTGCCCGGTCTTAAAGGGCCAGCGCGCACACAAAGGAAATCGTCATCACCATCAACTGCCATGATTTCCTGGTCTATAAGAAGGCCCCAGGCCTTCTGATCCTTGCCTGAGTGTTGTTAGTTTATCCCAGTCTATCTTGCAAATGGTCCCTTAGTGTTTCCCGTTCCAGTTGTTACCCGTGCCCTGTTACCTGTTCCTGTCTCCCGTGCTGTTCTTGCTCCTGTGCCTACTAGGGATGCACGGTGCATCGAAACTTCGATACTGTTTCGATACTGTGCATCCCTAAACGGTTTGATACCGCTATTTCCTGTATTTCGATACTGAGCTGCGCAGCCGCACAGCTCAGTATAGTAATACATGAATGTATGGGAGCGCGGCTGCGGCTGTGTAATTCAGCCACAGCCCCGCTCCTGAGTCATGACATGTGCGCGCGGGGTCAGGATGATGCGATGCGGCCAGCGCTGCACTAATGAGCGGCGGCACTGAAGACAGAACATGGCGGGCGCACTGCAAAACACCCCCATGTTCTGTCCCCAGTGCCTGAAGCGCCGCTCATTAGTGCAGCGCCGGCCGCATCACCTCAGGCTGACTGCGCGCACACTTAATGTCAGGAGTGGGGCAATGGCTGCATTACACAGCCGCAGCCCCGCTCTATAACGGCGGAGATCAGAGAAACCTCTCATCTCCGCCGTTATTCCCCTGAATGCTACGATCACAGCTGACTGCAGCATTCAGGGGAAAGTGAGAAGGGGGGATGCCCCTGGATCGCGTCACAGGGAATTCCTGTGACGCGATCGAGGGCCATACCATATATGGGCAGACAGCCCAGGGTCTATTGACGGACCCCAGGGCTGTCTTACCATATTTCTTGTTGTTAGGACATACCCAAGTATGTCCTAACAACTGCCTGTGTGCTATCCGTCCACAGGCTAATGTACTGGCACATATCTGATATGTCAGTACATTAAAGTTTAAAAATAAAGTAAAAACAAAGTATTGTTAAAATTAAAAAAAAAATACACATTCACCTTTTTTACAATAAACATTAAAATAAGTCTCAATACATAAAATATTCACACATTCAGTAATGGTGCGCACAACAATTTTTTTGTATCATTTATGATGTGTACGCTGTAAAAAAATGAAATAAACACGGCTTTCATTCACTTATTAATGTGAGGCGCGAGGTGCGATGAATTTAACCTCCATGTTCCTCACATTAATAGTAATTAACCCCATCATGTACCTCGCACATTAACCCATTATGACTGAGAAACATGATGGGATTAATTACTATTAATGTGAGGCGCGTTCAAAATTCATCACACGTTGCGCCTCACATCAGAAAACGGAAGAATTTTTTTTTTTATTACTGTTGGCAAAAGTATCGAAATTGGTATCGAAATCGCAATACTAAACGAAGTATCGGTATCGAAGTCCAAATTCTGGTATCGTGACATCCCTAGTGCCTACTAGTGTCGGAGTCGTGTGTACTGCACCTGCTATCGTTGCCACATCCTGTATCTTCTGCCATGTTCAGTGTCTTCTGCCACGTTGTGTCTTCTGCCACATCGGACACTGCCCGCCACGTCTGGCGCTACCTGCTGCACCGGCCTCCAGTCACTGTCTGGACTAGTTCAGGTACCCAAGTGTTACTAACTACTATTGACTTTCATATAGACTGTGACCTGTTCAGCTGCCTCTCCGCTACGACGGAGCGGCCTAGTGGGTCCACATACCCTGTGACCGTGACAGTACGCTCAGGCCATGGAACCCGCTGGCCAGCCCAAGACCGCAGTCCAGAAGATACAGACGGAGATGCATGACCTACGCACACGTCAGGATCAACTCCTTGAGGCTGTGAATTCTATCCTGGTCCGTCTGGATCTACTCACTGTTCCACCTCCGGTTCTTCCTCCTGAAGCTGTTGCTGTGCCACTGCCCGTTGCTCCTCCTGTTTGTTCCAGATCCACAGTTCTTCTGCCTCTTCCTCCTCACTACGACGGTGATCCCAGAGCATGTAGAGGATTTATTAACCAATGCACAGTTCATTTTAGGCTACAGGCTCATCTCTTCCCCTCCGAGGAGGCCAAAGTGGTATTTATTATCTCCCTCCTCGCTGGCAAGGCCCTCGCATGGGCGAACCCAATCTTGGAGCAACAAGTACCTGTATCCTCGGACCTAGCCTTGTTCCTGCAGTCCTTTCGTGCCGTGTTCGAGGAGCCGGGTCGAACATCCTCTGCCGCAGCCACTCTGTTGACCCTCAAGCAAGAGGGTTTCACAGTAGGGGAGTATGTTATCTCCTTCCGTACCCTAGCAGCCGAGCTGGTATGGAACAATGAGGCACTGGTGGCGACCTTCTGGCAGGGACTGTCCTCTCACATCAAGGACGAACTGGCAGCCTGCGACCTTCCTTCTGCCTTGGATGCCCTCATCCTGTTAGCCACCCGGGTTGATATGAGAATCCGGGAGCGCACTCAAGCGGTTCGACAGGAGAGCCGGGTTCACAGACCAGCACCCTCGATCCAGAGACCACTATTGCCTTCCCCTAGTGCACTACCTGAAGAACCCATGCAGGTAGACAGAGTCCGGTTATCTGAACAGGAGAAGCAGCGCAGACGCTCCTCTGGACTATGTCTGTATTGTGGCCTTAAAGGTCATTTTGTGCGCCAATGCCCACAGAAACTGGGAAACTCCATTACCTAGGGTTGGTTGGAGAGGCAACTCTAGGTGGAACGTCTCCAAACGTTAAAACCTCTTCTAGATTATCGATTCCTGTGGCCATCGTCTCCGGAGAGACGTCACATCCTTCCACCGCCTATCTTGACTTTGGAGCGGCTGCTAATTTCATCCAGTAGGATCTAGTGGATCGTTTAGTCTACCCACAGTCCGTCTGGAGAGACCCCTGGCTGTTGCCTCTGTGAATGGTCTACCATTGCCTGATCCGATTATGCTCATCACGGAGCCATTGACACTACGGGTCGGAGCTCTTCACTCAGAACAGATCATCTTCCTGGTACTACCTAAGGCTATCAATCCTATCCTGCTGGGTCTGCCATGGCTCCGCTTACACGCCCCGGTTCTTGACTGGAGTTCCGGAGAAGTTCTTCAATGGGGTTCCAGATGCCATAGCATTGCCTGTCACAAGTCCGTCCTCGGGCCTCAGTCATTCTCCACTCTACCATCTCAGTATGCCAGTTTTGCGGATGTCTTCTGCAAACGAGAGGCTGAGACGTTGCCTCCACATCGGAATTATGACTGTCCCAATGAACTGGTTCCAAATGCTTCTCTTCCCCGTGGATGAGTATATCCTCTCTCCTTGCCAGAGACTTTATCTATGTCAGCCTATATCAAGGAGAATTTAGAGCGGGGTTTTATTCGAAAATCTTCCTCCCCGGGCCGGTTTCTTCTTCGTTAAGAAGAGAGATGGATCTCTTCGATCCCTGCATTGACTACCGTGGTCTCAACCAGATCACGGTCAGGAACAAATACCCGTTGCCACTTATATCCGAGCTGTTTGATCGCATACGAGGAGCCCAAAAATTTTCTAAGCTAGATCTGTGGGGGGGCTTATAACCTAATCTGGATTCGCCAGGGTGACTAATCGAAGACGGCATTTAACACCCGCGATGGGCACTACGAATACCTAGTGATGCCCTTCGGACTGTGTAACGCTCCCGCAGTATTTCAGGAATTCGTCAATTATATTTTCCGAGATCTCCTCTATATGTAGTTTATCTCAATGATATTTTGATTTTCTCCCCAGATCCGATGACCCATCTGAGGCATGTCCGTCAGGTTCTTCTGCGACTAAGAGAGAATCGCTTATATGTCAAGTTGGAGAAGTGCGTCTTTGAAAATATGTCTTTGCCCTTCCTGGTCTACATCATCTCGGATCAAGGTCTTAAGATGGACCCTGAGAAACTAAAGTCTGTCCTGGAGTGGCCACGTCCTCAGGGCCTAAGGGCCATACAACGGTTCCTGGGATTCGCCAATTTCTGCCGGCAGTTTATTCTGAACTTTTCATCTCTGACGGCTCCCATCTCTACCCTTACCAAGAAGGGGGTGAACGCCAAGGTATGGACTCCAGAGTCCGCATTCATTAGCTTCAAGAAAGCCTTCACTTAAGCTTCGATCCTCCATCACCCTGACGTATCTCGACAGTTCTCATTGGAGGTGGACGCTTCCTCTGTTGGTGCAGGTGCACTTCTGTTCCAGAGGAGCTCCAAAGGAAAGGCAGTAGTGTGTGGCTACTACTCAAGACTTTTTTCTTCTGCTGAGCGTAATTACTTTATTGGAGATCGGGAGCTACTGGCCATCAAATTGGCTCTGGAGGAGTTCAGACATCTTCTAGAGGGCGCAGCTCACCCTATTTTGATCTACAAGAACCACAAGAACCTCACCTACCTTCAGTCTGCTCAAAGACTGATTCCTCGTCAAGCCAAGTGGTCGATGTTTTTCACCCGTTTCGAATTTCTGCTCCACTACCGTCCCGCTGACAAGAATGTGAGGGCCGATGCCCTGTCCAGATCGTTTGAGACGGAAGACACAGTGGAGTCCCTTCAGACTATCATAGACCCGTCCTGCATTGACACTGCTAATCCTCTGCAGATTAGAGACATCTCTTCGGGTAGGACTTTTGTTCGGTTGGCAGACAGGAGAAGAATTCTCTGCTGGGGATACAGTTCTAAACTGGCTGGGCACGCTTGTGTCCGTAAAACCCGAGACCTGATTGCTCATCACTTCTGGTGGCCCAAGCTACCTAAAGATGTTCTGGACTTTGTCTCTTCTTGCACGGTGTGTGCTTCCAACAAAGTTACTCAGTCCAAGCTGGCCGGCCTGCTTCAACCTCTACCTGTACCCAATGCCCCCTGGCTACACATTGCGATGGACTTTGTCACAGACCTTCCCACCTCAGCAGGATGGGTGGTAGTGGACCGGTTCTCTAAGATGGCACATTTTATCCCACTGACCAGCCTATCTTCTGCTCCCCGACTAGTGAGTCTCTTTATTCAACACATCTTTCGCTTGCATCGCTTGCCTTTTCACATTGTGTCCGACCGGGGGGTTCAGTTTACCTCAAAGTTCTGGAGAGCTCTCTGTAAACTCCTGGATGTGAGTTTGGACTTTTCCTCAGCCTATCACCCCCAGTCCAATGGGCAAGTTGAGAGGATCAACGAGATCATGGAGAATTATCTCCGCCACTTAATCCCTTCACAGCACGATAACTGGGTACAGCTTCTTCCATGGGCCGAGTTCTCATACAACAACCACACAAGTAAGTCCACCACTTCCACTCCATTTCACATTGTGTAAGGTCAACATCCTAGAGTCCCTCTTCCAGTGTCGACCACATCTTAAGTACCCGCTGCTGACTCTGCATATGGGGACTTCCTGCAAAACTGACAACAGACCCGGTCCACTATTTTGCTGGCAGTAGATCGCATGAAGGGAAAGGCAGATACTAGGAGAAGAGAGCCGCCTCAGTATCTTCCAGGTACTAAAGTCTGGCTGGACAACCTAACCAAAAACCTCGCACCAAAGAAATGGCATGTAGTGGGGTCCCCTATAGCAATTAAACCTAAAAACGAACCAATTGGGACATATCCCTAAAAAGAATATTGTACTCAATGTAAAAAGCACAAAAAATATCTTTATTAAATATAATGACAAAATAACACAATGATAGAAAAAAAAAAATGATACAGCATATACGGAGACATATACAGCAGGGTCAGATGAAAAAGACCATGACCGACAGAATCAACCATACACTAATGATCACTAACACGCTCAAATAATATTGAATAATAACACAAGCCCAGGGGTGTGTAATATAAATCCCACATGTAGCACAGTGCTATCAACTAAGAATAGCAATGCAAAGGTGGCCTGTAAACTATCAAAGCCTACACAAAGTATGATAATACGTGGGAAGGGCAAGATAACATATGGCAGCATACATATAATGATAATACGTCAAAGCCAGCACAATGTATGAAAAGGTGCAGCTAAATGGATATGCATATGATAATGCGTAAAAGGTCAGCACAGTGTAGCTAAATGGATATACGTATACTACTGCGTTTAAGTCAGCACAAGTGAAGAGTGCAGCTGTTGACGTATATCAATAAATATTGCAGCTCAGATAGCCATAGGAAAGTACAGCTGCCATAGCTAAACAGTTAACAGAAGCACATACACATACCCTGAGACATGTTTGAAGAGCGTGGAGGATCAGAAGATCTGGGTGAACAAACGCCTCGACGCGCGTTTCGCCCGATAGACCGACTTCGTCAGGAGGAGACTAAAGTCTGGCTGTCCTCTCGAAACATTCGTTTGAAGGTACCCTCATACAAGTTTGCTCCCAGGTTCCTTGGTCCTTTCGAGATTCTGCAACAAATGAACCCTGTCTCCTATAAGCTGCGGCTGCCTCCTACCCTCAGAATCCCCAACTCCTTCCATGTGTCCCTCCTGAAACCCGTGGTCCTGAACCGCTACAGCAAGATTTCTAGTTCCACAGTTACTCCCAGCGGTCCTTCTGATGTATTCGAGGTAAAGCAGATCCTGGACTGCAAAAGGGTAGGAGGAAGGACTTTCTATTTGGTGGACTGGAGAGGGTTTGGTCCTGAGGAGAGGTCCTGGGAGCCAGAAGAGAACCTCAGTGATCCTGCTCTTATTAAAAAGTTCCTCTCTCATTCCAGTTGTTACCCGTGCCCTGTTTCCTTTTCCTGTGTCCCATTCTGTTCTTGTTCCTGTGCATACCAGTGTTGGAGTCGTGACTACTGTACCTGCTGTCGTTTGCCACATCCAGTGTCTTCTGCCACATCCAGTTTCTTCTGCCACGTCCTGTGTCTTCTGCCATGTCCAGTGTCTTCTGCCACGTCCAGTGTCTTCTGCCACATCGGATACTGCCCGCCAAGTCTGGTGCTACCTGCTACACCGGCCTCCGTCCATGCTGAAGCCACAGCCACCGTCTGGACTAGTTCAGGTACCCAAGCGTTATTATTTACTATTGACTTTCATATAGACTGTGACCTGGTCAGCTGCCTCTCCGTTACGGCGGAGCGGCCTAGTGGTTCCACATACCCTGTGACAGTATTTTTCTGTCGCCATGTTGTGAGAACCATAACTTTTAAATTTTTTGTCGATGGAGCTGTATGAGGGCTTGTTTTTTGCGAGATGAGCTATAGTTTTTATAGGTACCATTTTTGGATACATGCAACTTTTTGATCACTTTTTATTTCAATTTTTGTATGGCAAAGTGACCAAAAAACAGACATTCTGGCATTGTTTTTTCCTTTTTGTTTTACGCCGCTTATCGCGTGGAATAAATAACATAATGTTTTTATAGTTTAGGCCGTTACGGTCGCGGCAATACCAAATATGTATGGTTTATTTATTTTTTTCAATAATAAAGGACTTGATAAGTGAAAAATGGCGATTGTGTTTTATTTTATTACTTGAAACTTTTATTATATTTTTCATATTGTGTTTAATCACTGCATCTAAGGGGTTATTGGCAGGGATCGGAGCTAGCTCCAGTTCCTTCCATTACAGGTGGATGTCAGCTGTAACATACAGCTGACATCCACCGCTGATGACGCCAGCTCATCTCCAGAGCCGGCGACATCTTGCCAACGGCTACGGAAACCTTTCAGGCCCTGAAAGTTTTCCATGCTAGACAGACCGGGAGTCTACTATTAGGTCTCCGATTGCCATTGCAGCCACCGACACCCTGGCAATTTCATTGCTGGTGTGTCGATGAGCTGCAAACACCTTAACCCCTTCCCGCTCCTTGACGTACTATTACGTCATGGCAGCTGTATCGTTCGCGCTCCATGCCGTAATAGTACGTCTCGGGAGTAACGGCCGTTTCGGCCGTCCTCCCGACACATACAGGAGCTGTGACGCTGCTGTCTTGTTCAGCAGCTGTCACAGCTCCTACAGCGGGGACCGATCGCTGTGTCCCCGCTGATTAACCCCTTAAAAGCCGCGTTCTATAGAGATCGCGGCTTTTTAGGGGTTAAGCTGCCATCGCCGGCCTGCTACGCGATAGCGGCCGGCGATGGTGACTATGGCAACCGGACACCAAACAATGGCGTCCGGCTATGCCATAGACGGAAGCCTAGTGGGTCCTGACAACGTCAGGACCCACTATGCTTGCTGTCAGTGAGTAGCTGACAGTTCTAATACACTGCACTACGCATGTAGTGCAGTGTATTAGAATAGCGATCAGGGCCTCCTGCCCTCATGTCCCCTAGTGGGACAAAGTAATAAAGTAAAAAAAAAGTTAAAAAAAGATGTGTAAAAATAAGAAAATAAAAGTTTTAAAAGTAATAAAAGTAAAAGTCCCACTTTTTCCCTTATCAGTCCTTTATTATTAATAAAAATATATAAACAAACAAATAAACTATACATAATTGGTATTGCCGCGTCCGTAACGGCCTGAACTACAAAATTATTTTGTTATTTATCCCGCACGGTGAACGCCGTAAAAAAAAATATTAATAAACCGTACCACAATCACAATTGTTTGGTCACTTCACCTCCCAAAAAATGGAATAAAAAGAGATCAAAAAGTCGCATGTACCTAAAAATGGTACTGATCGAAACTACAGTTCGTTACGCAAAAAATAAGTCCTCGCACGGCTTTATTGATTGAAAAATAAAAACGTTATGGCTCTTAGAATAAGGTAACACAAAAAGTGAATGATTGTTTACAAAACGTATTTTATTGTGCAAACGCCATAAGACATAAAAAAAAACTATAAACATCTGGTATCGACGTGATCGTATCGCCCCGCAAAATAAAGTGAATATGTCATTTATAGCGCACGGTGAACGCTGTAAAAAAAAAAGTATACAAAAACAATAGTAGAATTGCTGTTTATTAGTCACCACGCCACCTAAAAATGGAATAAAAACTGATCAAAAAGCCGCATGCACCCCATGAAAACTACAATGGATTCCTCAAGGGGTCTAGTTTCCAAATTGGGGTCACTTTTGGGGGGTTTCCAATGTTTTGGCACCACAAGACCTCTTCAAACCGGACATGGTGCCTAATAAAAAAGAGGGCTCAAAATCCACTAGGTGCTCCTTTGCTTCGGAGGCCGGCGCTTCAGTCCATTACCGCCCGAGGGCCACATGTGGGATATTTCTCTAAACTGCAGAATCTGGGCAATACGTATTAATTTGTGTTTCTCTGATAAATCCTTTTGTGTTATAAAAAAAATGGTATAAAAAGAGTAAATTTCACCTCTACTTTGCTCTAAATTCCTGTGAAACACCTAAAGGGTTCATAAACTTTCTAAATGCTGTTGTGAATACTTTGAGGGGTCTAGTTTCTAAAATGGGGTGTTTGATAGGGGTTTCTAATATATGGGCCCCTCAAAGCAACTTCAGAAATGAACTGGAACCTAAAAAAATAAATAAATGAGGCAATACTTCGCTTCTTACATTATACTGATAATGAGCCGTGCCCACTCCGAGATGACCCCAGTTTTGACCGTTTGTATAAACGGAGACCCCTATTAGACCGTTCCAGTGCCCGGTTTTCCCAAGCATACACCCCCGAGAAGTGTTTTTCTATTGATGAGTCCCTGGTACATTTTAAAGGGAGGGTTCAATTCCGCCAGTACCTGCCAGGTAAGAGGGCAAGGTATGGCGTGAAGATGTATAAGCTGTGAGAGAGTGCATCAGGGTATACCTACAGGTTTAGGATATATGAAGGAAAGGCCACCCCCAAACCAGACTGCATCCTGGACTACAATAGGTACATGGGAGGGATGGACTTGTCAAATCAAGTCCTGAAGCCCTACAGCGCCATGCGGTGTGGTATAAGAAGCTGGCCGGGCACATCATACAGATGGCTTTGTACAATGCGTATGTGCTACGTCGATGTGCAGGCCAGAGGGGAACTTTCCTGGAATTTCAAGATCTAATCTTTAGGGACCAGGAAGGGGGGGCACCCAGTACTTCTGGAAGCGAGGCCACACGCATCGTACCAGGGCAACACTTTCCAGGAGAAGGTCCCCAAACCGGTGGAAAGGGAAAGAGTCAAAAGAGGTGCAGAGTCTGCTATAAGAGGGGGATAAGGAAGAACACAATATACCAAAGTGACACGTGTCCCGAAAAACCAGGGCTCTGTATAAAAGATTGTTTTAAAATGTATCATACATCCCTTGATTTTTAATTTACCCTGATGCACTCCGCACAGCTTACCCCCCTCATCTTTCCCTTCTGAGCCCTGCCGTATGCCCAGGCAGCTGATAACAGCCACATGTAGGGTATTGTCGTACCCAGGAGAACCCACATTACAATTTAAGGGGTGTATATCTCCGGTGGCGCATGCTGGGCACACTATATTGGACACTGAAATGGCATATACATATATAAAATTGCAAATCTCACACTGCACCATCTGCTGCGCATTATCTTTTACACAGTACCTGTGGGGTCAAAATGCTCACTACACCTCTAGATGAATGTCTTAAGGGGTGTAGTTTTTAAAATGGGGTCACTTCTCGGGGGTTTCAACTGTACTGGTACCTCAGGGGCTTCTGCACACATGACTTAGCACCAGAAAAGCTCCAGTAGGCCAAATGGTGGTCCTTTCCTTCTGAGCCCTCCCATGGGCCCAAAGGGCAGTTTATCACCACAAATGGGGTATTGCCGCACTAAGGACAAATTGGGCAACAAAATGGGGTATGTTGTTCCTTGTGAAAATAAGAAATTTTGATCAAAAATGACATCTTATTGGAAAAAATATCATTTTTTTCATTTCACAGCCCAATTCAAATAGGTGCTGTGAAAAAACTGTGCGGTCAAAATGATAACAAAAACCATAAATGAATTCCTTGAGGGGTGTAGTTTCCAAAATGGGGTCACTTCTGGTGGGTTTCCATTGCTTTGATACCTCTGGGGCTCTGCAAATGCAACATGGCACCCGAAAACCAATCCTGCAAAATCTGGACTCCAACAAACACATAGCGCTCCTTTCCGTCTGAGCCCTCCCATGGGCCCAAACGGCAGTTTATCACCACAAATGGGGTATTGCCGCACTAAGGACAAATTGGGCAACAAAATGGGGTATGTTGTTCCCTGTGAAAATAAGAAATTTTGATCAAAAATGACATCTTATTGGAAAAAATATAATTTTTTTCATTTCACAGCCCAATTCAAATAGGTGCTGTGAAAAAACTGTGCGGTCAAAATGATAACAAAAACCATAAATGAATTCCTTGAGGGGTGTAGTTTCCAAAATGGGGTCACTTCTGGTGGGTTTCCATTGCTTTGATACCTCTGGGGCTCTGCAAATGCAACATGGCACCCGAAAACCAATCCTGCAAAATCTGGACTCCAACAAACACATAGCGCTTCTTTCCGTCTGAGCCCTCCCATGGGCCCAAACGGCAGTTTATCACCACAAATGGGGTATTGCCGCACTAAGGACAAATTGGGCAACAAAATGGGGTATGTTGTTCCCTGTGAAAATAAGAAATTTTGATCAAAAATGACATCTTATTGGAAAAAATATAATTTTTTTCATTTCACAGCCCAATTCAAATAGGTGCTGTGAAAAACCTGTGCGGTCAAAATGATAACAAAAACCATAAATGAATTCCTTGAGGGGTGTAGTTTCCAAAATGGGGTCACTTCTGGTGGGTTTCCATTGCTTTGATACCTCTGGGGCTCTGCAAATGCGACATGGCACCCGAAAACCAATCCTGCAAAATCTGGACTCCAACAAACACATAGCGCTCCTTTCCTTCTGAGCCCTCCCATGGGCCCAAACGGCAGTTTATCACCACAAATGGGGTATTGCCGCACTAAGGACAAATTGGGCAACAAAATGGGGTATGTTGTTCCCTGTGAAAATAAGAAAATTTGATCAAAAATGACATTTTATTGGAAAAAATATCATTTTTTTCATTTCACAGCCCAATTCAAATAGGTGCTGTGAAAAAACTGTGCGGTCAAAATGATAACAAAAACCATAAATGAATTCCTTGAGGGGTGTAATTTCCAAAATGGGGTCACTTCTGGTGGGTTTCCATTGTTTTGATACCTCAACGCCTCTTCAAACCTGGCATGCTGCCTAAAATATATTCTAATAAAAAAGAGGCCTCAAAATGCACTAGGTGCTTCTTTGCTTCTAGGGCTTGTGTTTTAGTCCACGAGCGCAGTAGGGCCACATGTGGGACATTTCTAAAAACTGCAGAATCTGGACAATACATATTTAGTAGTGTTTCTCTGGTAAAACCTTCTCTGTTACTAAAAAAAAATTGAATAAAATTGAAATTCAGCAGAAAAAATGAAATTTGCAAATTTCATTTCCAATTTGCTTTAATTCCTGTGAAATGCCTGAAGGGTTAAAAAACTTTCTATATGCTGTTTTGAATACTTTGAGGGGTCTAGTTTTTAAAATGGGGTGTTTTATGGGGGTTTCTAATACATAGGCCCCTCAAATCCACTTCAGAACTGAACTGGCACCTTCAAAAAAAGGCTTTTGAAATTTTCTTAAGAATATGAGAAATTGCTGTTTATGTTCTAAACCTTGTAACGTCCAAGAAAAATAAAATAATGTTCAAAAAACGATGCCAATCTAAAGTAGACATATGGGAAATGTGAACTAGTAACTATTTTGGGTGGTATAACTGTCTGTTTTTCAAGCAGATGCATTTAAATTCTGAAAAATGCTATTTTTTGTAAATTTTCTCTAAATTTTGCAATTTTTCACAAATAAAGACTGAATATATCGACCAAATTTTACCACGAACATGAAGCCCAAAGTGTCACGAGAAAACAATCTCAGAATCGCTTGGATAGGTTTAAGCATTCCGACGTTATTACCACATAAAGTGAAATATGTCAGATTTGAAAAATGGGCTCTGAGCCTTAAGGCCCAAACTAGGCTGCGTCCTTAAGGGGTTAAAGGCAGCAATCGCTTTTGATCGCTGCATTTAAGGGTTTAATGGTGGGGATCGAAGCTAACTTCGTCCCCGCCATTACAGCAGGGTGTCAGCTGTAAGATACAGCTGATATCTGGGGATGATGGCACCAACTCAGCTTCTGAGCCAGTACCATCCATTTGTGGTAAATATACAACATTTTGCGGGAAGCACTGGCTTTCCATGACGTATACTTACGAAAAAATGTCGGGAAGGGGTTAACAAAGTCAGTATTTAAACACTCCATGTTATTGACAAAACAAAGTGATGTGACATTTCAACAAAAAACACTCTGCATTAGTAACAAATGTTTTAAATATTTCATTAAAAGTCACTAAAAAGATACATCAAATGGACATAATGGGCACCATAAAACAACACCGTACATGTAACTGCATTATTCTACTAAGTAAGAGTATAAGTATCCACTCCACTATAGTCCCTATAAAAATGAGTGTGTTGATAAAAAGTAATTATTGGATGAAAAAAAGAATACATATATATGTGGAGACAAAAAATGAAACAGTGAAAATTAATACAAAATTAATAATACATATGAAAACTAATAAATTATGATAATAAAAACAATAATAAAGAATTATGAGAATAGAAATAAATTGAAATACGGAGATAAAAATCTCTCAAAATATCCCAGAGACGTATTCCGTGGTAGTTAGCAAAGTATTACTACATAAGAATAAACAAAATGACATTACTAATGTTATATAACAATGACAGTGAACAGACAAAATTACTGGGTGGTCTCATTAGTCTCAAAGTGCAGAGTTTAAAAATCCAATAGGACTGTGTATTTATCAGTTTACAATATCGATAGTATTCTTAGACTGTTTGTAACAGCTCTATCTTCGTATGTGAGAAATACAATGGATGTACTTAAAAAGCTTGATGATATACGGTGTGTCTCAAATTTTTAGCTAGAGAGAGATACAGAAAAAAAGACAGGGCACTCCTCTAGGGAGATAACGTCGGTCTACAAACAGATAGCATACACACAGCTTTATGAAGGTTTTTTTTAGGAGATACACTCACCTTGTTTGGTTGTGCATAATAGTCGGCACAACACAAACTTCTAGCATGTGGAGTACGTAGACTCCATGGGTAGGCAGTCTGCTGGCCTTCGGAGTGGGCACCGGTGGCTGGGGGAGATCAGTGTAATCCCATGGACGAAGCAGTTCCAAAGATACTAGGAAAATGATTTATTCTTTGAGCTACCCGTTTCAACCCAGTACTTGGGTCTTCAGCAGGACAGATGAAGACCCAAGTACTGGGTCGAAATGGGTAGCTCAAAGAATAAATCAGAATACAGGTTGTTTTAAGAAATAAAAGAAGTTCCTTAAACATCATCTACCCAGAGGGTTTTCTTTATTTGTCAACTTAGCCAATAACCCTATCCTGCGCAGGAACGCCTTCAGCAAGGAGTGAATTCTTTTTCTAGTATCTTTGGATCAAATTTTTAGCTGGCTACAGGGGTGCAGAACTGTGGCCCATTTTCTAAGTGGCACAGGGACCCAATTTCTTGCCCATAACGAATTTGCAGTCAAACTACTCATGTATGTGCTTGAGCATAACTTCATCTTGTTCGACAACAACATTTTCCACCAGCTCAGGAGTGTGGCTATGTGGAGTGCATGTGCCCCAACATATGCTAATTTATAACTGGGCTGCTGGGAAAAAGAGGTTGTCTTCAGTGAGAGAATAGAGACATTAACGTTATCAATTCTCCTATGGCTTTGATTTATTGATGACGTCTTGATCCTTTGAACAGGATCTAAAGATCTAAACAGGATCTAAAGAGGAATTCAATAAATTTGTATCTATCCTCAATGACAATTAGATAGGACTGTTTTTCAAATCAGAAATTCATGAGACATGATTACATTTTTGGACGTCAGTATTTCTAAAACTGAATCAAGATGTATCCAGACAAAAATTTATAGAAAAACACGGCAACAGATAGTCTGTTGCGTTGGGAAAGCTGGCATCCGAAGGCTCTTAGGAGAGGCATACCAAAGGGCCAACACCTTTGAGCACGGCACAACTGCTCTACCATCTCTGACTTTAAGATCTTAGTGCATGATTTGAGGGACAAGTTCAATCATAGGGGATACCTGCTTAGGGCCCTGGAGTGCAATAGAACTGATTTGCATAACCCCAAAAAATAATCCATTGAAGGTGAACAGATTAGGATCATAGGGACCTATGACTGAACCAATAAGTAGATTAGGGAGATTGAGACGCACTGGGGGATCTTGAAAGACGATCCTGATATAGGTGGGCTAATAGGGAATGCTCCTTCCATTACCTACAGAACGGAGCATAATATCTGGGACAGGTGGATGAATAGCCACTTGCAAACATAGACGAAGACCACTTGGCTAGCTGGGGGCCTTAGAGTTACGATTAGATGTGGCTCATGCAAGGTATGTGACTCCATTTACAGTAGTATGATCTTTATTATATTCACTTCCTCAATGAATAATTAAAATTAATAATTATTTATTACAAATTGGGCCTGGTAGCCAAAAAGTTCTAATAACAGGCACAAGCAAGTAGATCAGATTGCTGAAATCCCTACGCATTTCTAAACCCCAGATACGGAGGGGAGGGTCCTCAAGGGTAACACAATAATTCAATTATTATTGCTCTCCAGCACATTGGGTGCTGTCAGTGTCACCCGACACTAATGTGTGGTCGCAAGCCCGCCGGGAGAATGCAGAGTACATAAAGGCTAAGTTCTTCCTATTAGGTTGCACCCAATCAGCATTAACAACGTCATAGATGCCTAAGCATCACCTAAGGGAACCAAAAGCGGCCTATTACACTCAGTACCTGCAGATTAAACTGTAGATATAGCGACGCAAAATGAGAACCTATTGGGAAATCACTTAATTTCTATTATCGCTAAGCATTACACATTACTTCGACTAATTTTTAGATCCATCTCTGCGCTTAAAGAACAAGGTCCAACATAACACAAACAAGTATGGACCCAAGAGGTAATACCATCTTGTACCCATATTAAGGAGATCCTGACATATCACTCTCATTGGGAAGGACAATATACACTGGGTCTTGGCTCAAATACAACATCTTCTACAACCGTGGAAAGTTAAATGTGTATTTTATGTTTTACTTCTCCATAATCCCCTAAATAAAATAGGAGGTATATATATAAAGGGAGACAAAAGATATAACGTATACCGAACCACTTATAATGTATTCTCCGAATTTCCAATCCCCATAAAGGAGATAAACCAAATAAGAGAGATGCATCAATTATGACATTAAAGTCCCCATATTATGGGATCTATAGGAAACAGGTATAAGATATATGCTCATTGAGACCCAATGGTTTGATGGTCTGCATCCTGAAAATCCACTGGGCCTCTTTTTACAGAATCTTTTTATCCCAGTTTCCCCCTCTCACTGGTGTGCAAATATGTTCCATCCCCTGAAACGTCATTATCGTGTATGTGTCGTGAAACAGGGGTGTCCTCCTTCCTGATGACATAGAATACGTGATCTCTAATTCTCCTTCTGAATTCACGTCTCTTTTTACCCACATATTGTGGATTGCATTCAAATGTTATAAGGTAAATCACTCCCTTTGTTTTGCAATCAACCCCGTAGTGACCACCGATACACCTTTTCACGGCGGTCACTAAGGGGCCTTAGGCTAGGCCGTCGCCTATTCACGGTGGCCCAGTCTAAGCCCTGCACGGGTGTCTCGTGCAGGCTGGAGCCAGGGGTCGGCTGTCTGATGACAGCCGGACTCCTGCTCCAACGACCGCGATTGAAGTTTACATAGATCGCGGCTGTTTAACCCTTTAAATACTGCGGTCAATAGCGACCGCGGCATTTAACTTGTTTACAGAGGGAGGGAGCTCTCTCTGTCACCCATCGGCGGCCTGCATATGCAATCGCGGGCCTCCGATGGGATGCCATGGCAACCGGGGGCCTGTTAAAAGACCCCAGGTCTGCCCTTTGCATATGCCTATTAGGACGTGCCGGAGGCACATCCTAATATGTTGCCTGTCAGATTTACACTGACATGCAATAATGCTCTGGTATACTAAGTATACCAAAGCATTATAGCAGCGATCTAAAGATCCCATAGTAAGGTCCCCTAGTAGGACTAAAAAAATAAGTAATACATTTGACGTAAAAATTATTAGTAAAAATGACGGTAAAAAAATAAATAAAACCATTTTTTTCCATAAAAAGTGGTTTTATTTAGTAAAAGTGTATAAAATAAATAAAAGTTCACATATATGGTATCGCCACGACCATAATGACTCAAACAATAACGTTAATATGTAATTTAAACCACCATTGTCCACCAAAAAAGTAATAATAAAATGTAACCAATAAGTCCCATGTACCCCAAAACAGTACGGTTCTGCAAAACACAAGCCCAAAAAATCACTACATTGACAGAAAAAAAAAAAAATTACGGCTCTTGGAACGCGACGATGCAAAAACAAATAATTTTAGTTCAAAAGTGTTTTTATTGTGCAAAAGTCGTAAAACATAAAAATCCTCTACATATGTGGTATCGGCGTAATCGTACCGACCCATAGAATAAAGGTAGCATGTTATTTATGCCGCACAGTGAACGGTGTCAATTTATAACACATAGAACAATGGCGGAATTTTAGGGGTTTTTTCTATTCCCCGCAAAAAAAGTTAATAAAACTTAATCAAAAAATGATATGTACCCCAAAATGGTGCCATTAAAAAGTAAAACTAATCCCGCAAAAAACAAGTCCTCATACAGCTATGTCGACAGAAAAATAAAAAAGTTAGAGCTCTTTGAATGTGACTATAGAAAAACAAAAAAAATTGCTTTGTCATTAGGGCCTAAAATAGGCTGGTCACTAAGGGGTTAATAATAGATCTGTTGTCATAGATCTTCCCAGTTGTATTGTTCCTAAAGATCTTATTGTTCCAAATAGAATCACATGCCTTACAAGTGCCACATCGGACTTGGCCCTTCAGGCTGGTTGACAACCCTGAGGTCTTATTCTCTGTCTCTAGGTGACTATGCACCAGCCTATCTTTAATATTGCGTCTCCTTCTAAAGGTGATTACGGGACTGTCCCCAACCAATACATCAATGTCAGGATCTGCTTTTAGGATATCCCAGTAGGCATCAAGTATCCCTCGGACATCATCACATGCTGTCAGTGTCTCTCGGCGTGCCTACGACACTAGTATTTGGCCGCAAGCACGCAAGGAGAACGCTGAGTATATAAATCCCACCAATTAGGTTGCATCATTGGAACCGGCACCCAATCAGCGTTAACAACGTCATAGATGCCTAAGCAATCACCGATCTCTAAAGGAACCAAAAGCGGCATATTATGCTCAGGACCTGCAGATTAAACTGTAGTTATAGTGGTGCAAAACGAGAACCTATTGGGAAACCACTTAATTTCTGTTATTGCTAAGCATGACACATTACTATCTTTAATGTTGTGTCCCCTTCTAAAGGTGATAATGAGACTGTCCCCAACCAATACATTGATGTCAGGATCCGCTTTTAGGATACCCCAGTAGGCATCAAGTATCCCTCGAACATCAACACATGCTGTCAGTGTCTCCCGGCGTGCCTACGACACTAGTGTTTGCCCGCAAGCACGCCAGGAGAACGTCGAGTACATAAAGGCTAAGTTGCCTCCTCTTTTAAAGGTGATAGCGGGACTGTCCTCAACCAATACATTGATGTCCGGATCCGCTTTTAGGATACCCCAGTAGCTATCAAATATCCCTCGGACATCATCACATGCTGAGTCAAATGTCCCTATGACTCTAATCTGCTCCTCTTTCTCTTGATGTTCTCTAGGGTTCAGTAATGAATCTCTATTGGATCCTAGTGCATGTTGATATGCTATCCTCAATATTCCTTGTGGATATCCTCTGCATTTAAATCTCTCCTTGAGATTTTGGGCTGACACTTCAAAGTTCGAGATCGTGGAGCAGTTACGTCATGCTCTAATGTAGTGGCCATTTGGTATTCCTTCTTTAAGGGCCTTAGGATGCCAACTGTCCCATCTGAGCAGATTATTTGTTCCCGTATCTTTTCTATACATATCAGTCTGAATACATCCTAGATCCATTTTATGTATGATAATGTATAGAAATATAATATAGATATTATTATTAGATATTACATCCTAATACTACGCCTATCATCGATATCAAGAAGTACGCTGTGACCTAATATCTCTGGCCGTGGAGGTGTTCAATGTGATCAATAATTGAATGTAGTAATAGTACTGAAAATAACATGATTGTTGTCAGCATAATAACATGGTATTTGTTGGTGGATTAAACAAACATATATTGTTGCAGGGATTTGTGTCATCTTTGTATTGATCGCCACAATTGTTTTTTTGGTTTTTTTCATTTAGTTAAAGAGGATCTGTCACTAGTTTATTTAATTCCCAATCTCCTACCTAATCTCAAAGGTGCTGTCACGCTGATAGTGTTAGTTTCCCAAAATATTTTTTAGTTTCAAAGTTAGGAGTCTTTTTCTTATAATGCAAATTAGGCTAATACTAGCCAAAGGGGCATTAACGCTGCTCTTTCTCTGTGGGCGGTGTCTTTGTTGTCGTTGTCTTTGTTGTCCCATCAGCATCATACAGCTTCTTCCCTTCCCTTCATAGCGTTATCTCAGCTTCAATCGCGAGATCATGCAGTGTTTACATTTCCGGCCGCCTCAGCGCTCATCCTGGAAGATGACATGCCAGGATGTCCCCACATTCCAGGGAGTCCATGGTAAAGCTGGAGTCCATGAAGCCTCACACAGACAACAAATACACCGCATTTGCTACAACAAATATTGGCTATCATATTCCGAAAGAGAGCTCTATAAGGGTATGTGCACACGATAACTGCATTTACGTCTGAAATTACGGAGCTGTTTTCAGGAGAAAACAGCTCCGTAATTTCAGACGTAATTGCATGTACTGGCGTTTTGTGAGGCGTCTTGTACGGACGTAATTTGGAGCTGTTCTGATTGGAATCAATGAAAAACGGCTCAAATTACGTCCCAAGAAGTGTCCTGCACTTCTTTGACAAGGCTGTTATTTTACGCGCCGTCTTTTGGCAGTGACGCGTAAAATTACAGGTCGTCGGCATAGTACTTCGGCAAATGAAATGAACGGGCAGATGTTTGCCAACGTATTGGAGCCGTGTTTCCTCGTTTACGCCTGAAAATAGGTCGTGTGAACCCAGCCTTAGAGTGGATGGGTCGTCTTAATGGTTATAAATGACTATCGGCCAGCAAGTTCTTAAAGGCTATGTACACCTTTGAAAAATTTTATTTTAATAAAACAATATCTGACCAACTTTGAAATAGTTTTTTTTATTAAAAAATATTTTTACTTTTTGAAATACAACTTCTATGTATTCTGCATACCTAGAAGCTGTATCGTTCTGTCAAAGCCAATTCCGTCAGGTCTGCTGGACTGATGACTTGGCTGAAAGCTGGCCCTACATGTCTCTGACACACAGGATCCAGCATATATCGATCACATCTAAGTTCATGAAGCAATTTAAAAGTTGCTGGAAATCACCGCAAACATTGTTTTATTAAAAAAAAAAAAAAAACATTTTACATTCATAGTTGTACATAGCCTTTAAGGTTCTGTCCTCTGCGGAAGGTTCCCCCTAGTCGATCAGGCAGAATATCCCTCAGCAGAGGATCTCTTTTTATGATGTTTAATCAAAATCCTTTTGATCTTGGAAGATGCACAGTTGTAGGAGGTACAAAAACAAATTGTTTTTGTACTTAGCATTAGAAATTTGGATTTTACGAGCGTTACTTGTAACCCTTCTCTCCCTTCCACCTAATACACAGTCATTCTGTGTCAAAACTTTGGCTTTGTTGCTAGCAGCTGTTAATATTGGACGTGGATAATGCCTCAGTTGTTTAAGGAAGTCGACATCTTTAGTGCAGTTTTTCTAACTCTCCTATATTGTCCATAAAGGAAATTCTTTAGTCATTTGCGAAGGTGACTACTATTAAAGTCCAAATAACTATTTATGTCAACCCCCTTGCAGTGCATTAAGCTACCCAACAAAAAACTCAGCTTCCTGTTTAGTACCCAGCCATATGAAAAACAGATCATCAATAAAGTGCCTATACAAAGCAATATGTTTGGAATATTTGGGTGAGTGTTCGATGTAGAGGAACTCGAATCGCCCCACAAATAAGTTGGCATATCTGGGAGCGAAATGAGTCCCCATTGCACAGCTCCGATATACTGACAGGTGAGGGGCTGTGCGATGGGGACTTGCTTCACCGCCAGTTGATACGTAAATAATTTTAGATTCTCACTAATTAGAATAATGTGGTTACATGTACTGTGTTGATATATGGTGTCTGTTATGTCCATTTCATTGTATTTTGTTAGGTACTTTTAATGAAATATTTAGAACATGTTTGTCGCTAATGCAGAGCGTCTGTTGTTGAAACGTCACGTCACTTCCATTTTGTCAATGAGATGGTGTGTTTAAATGCTGACTATCTGTTAAAGGGTATGTCGGGAAACTAGAAAGTCCTTGCCAAATGAATTAAAACTAGAACTTGACCCCACTTACTTATTTATATACTTGTGTAGTAAGTCTGGCGCAGTTTCCCTCATTATGAATTCCCTTTATTGACGCAGGAAGTTTTGTAATTCGTGTCATGATGACGAGCCGTCACATGCCCATGTAATCGACAGCATTCTCCCCCTTCAGTGATGTTGGTGCATCATGGTGTGACCTGACCGCTTGCTCCAGCAGGGTCGATGTGTTATCATGTCACGTAAGTCCTAGCTCCAGTGGCGCCAACATGCCATCATGTGACTAGTAGGGATGGCACTGTGACGTGCCTGCTGAAGTAAGCCTGTCCCCTTCAACAGCGGCTTATTTTTCTTGATGATCCGGGGCATGAGCATTGTGTTAGCTTTCGGACATGAATTTATACTACATTACTAGCTATCCAATGGGGGGGAAGGGGCAGGGATACACGGCAGTTGGAGGAACACAGTTCATGACGAGACTTGTAGATTGCTGAGAACACAGAAATGACAAGTCCCATCTAATAACCAGAAGTCTTCCCACAGCTTTTTTTTTTCCATGGAAAGTAGTTGAATCATGATATACAGGATTTTTAGCAGGTTGGTGGGTTTTTTTCATCCCGGTTAAACCCTTTAACACCTGTATGTAGTTGAGGAAGAGGTCTGATCAACTTTAAAATGCGTAGTACTGTAATGATGGGGGTAGGGAAACAGACAAGTGAGCCCTAATCTACCCGCCACTCAGTCCCTGCCTACTTGCAACGACCCGCCCTAGGTGACGGGGTACAACTGGGCGACGGTCCCTACACTCAATAAGTGCACGACAGACAAACAGACAAGGGAACAAGAACCTAAGGGAAACGGGGCAGTTGCCCACCGCAACACCGTGAGCAACAAGAGTAGTAAACGAGCCGAGTCAAACCAGGAGAGTACGAGGTGCCAAACGCAGAGCAGTAGAGTAGTGAACAAGCCGAGTCAAACCAGGAGAGCACGAGGTACCAAACGCAGAGCAGGAGAGTAGTCAGCAAGCCAGGGTCAATACGAAGCAGGGACAAATAGTACAAGAAGATGCAGCAGGGCCAGGAAACCAACAGAGAAGAATCACAAGCAAGGAGGAACAGGAAAGGCAGGTATAAATAGGCAGAGGGCGGGAGCTAGCTCCGTCTGGCCAGGCTGCGATAGGCTCTCCCACTCCTAAGCCTGCCATCCTGAGTGGTGGAAGATGGAGTCAGTCTCACAGACCTAGAAGCAGGTGCAGACTGATTCCCCATGGGTGTTGATAAAGAAGCTGTGCCTGGCAGATCCTTTACAGTACCCCCCCTTTTATGAGGGGCCACCGGACCCTTTCTAAGTGGCCCTGGTTTATTGGGGAAACGAAGGTGGAACCTCCTGACCAATATCCCAGCGTGAATATCCCGGGCGGGTACCAACGTCCTCTCCTCAGGCCCGTATCCTCTCCAATGGACCAGGTACTGGAGGGAGCCTTGGACCATCCTGCTGTCCACAATCTTGGCCACCTCGAATTCTACCCCCTCAGGGGTGAGAACAGGGACCGGAGGTTTCCTCGAGGGAGCCAAGGACGGGGAGCAGCGTTTAAGGAGGGAGACATGAAACACGTCGTGTACTCGAAAAGATGGGGGCAACTCCAGTCGGAAGGAGACAGGATTGAGGACTTCAATGACCTTGTACGTCCCTATAAACCGGGGAGCAAACTTCTTGGACGGGACTTTCAGGCGCAAATTTTTTGACGATAGCCACACCAGATCCCCGACCATAAACAAGGGGTTAGCAGAACGTCTTCTATCTGCCTGAGTTTTTTGTATGCTCTGGGACGCCTCTAGGTTTTTCTGAACCTGGGCCCAGACTGTGCACAGTTCCCAATGAACGACTTCGACCTCGGAATTGTTGGAACTTCCAGGTGAAACGGAGGAAAACCGCGGATTAAAACCCAAAATTACAGAAAAAGGGGGAGACCCCTGACGAGTTACTGACCCGGTTATTAAGGGAAAATTCGGCGAGGGGAATGAATGAGACCCAATCATATTGACAGTCAGAGATAAAACACCTTAAATATTGTTCTAGAGACTGATTAGTCCTCTCAGTTTGGCCATTAGTTTCAGGATGGAAGGCAGAGGAGAAGGACAGATCAATCTCAAACTTTTTACAGAAGGCTCTCCAAAACAATGAAACAAATTGTACCCCTCTGTCAGAAACAATATTGACAGGGACCCCATGGAGACGCAGGATGTGTTTGACAAACAAGGTAGCTAATGTCTTAGCATTGGGTAGTTTCTTGAGGGGCACAAAGTGGCACATCTTACTGAAGCGGTCTACTACAACCCACACCACCGACTTGCCTTAGGATGGAGGCAAATCGGTGATAAAATCGATGGAGATATGGGTCCAAAGTCTCTGGGGAATGGGCAAAGAACGTAGTAAGCCCGCTGGTAGGGTCCTGGGAGTCTTGGACCTAGCACAAACTTCACAAGCGGCGACGTAGGCCTTAACGTCTTTAGGCAACCCAGGCCACCAATAGTTTCTGGCAATGAGGTGCTTGGTACCCAAGATGCCTGGATGACCAGATAGTGCGGAGTCATGATTTTCCCTAAGTACCCTTAGCCGGAATTGCAGGGGAACAAACAGCTTGTTCTCAGGAAGGTTCCCGGGAGCTGAACCTTGATCAGCCGCAATCTCAGGGACTAAATCAGAATCAATAGAGGAAATTATTATACTTGGAGGCAAAATACAAGCAGGATCTTCCTCCGAAGGAGGGCTGGCCATGAAGTTATGCGACAGTGCATCAGCCTTAATATTTTTAGACCCAGCCCTATAGGTAACCAAAAAGTTGAATCTGGTAAAAAATAATGCCCATCGAGCTTGTCTCGGGTTTAGCCTCCGGGCAGATTCTAGGAAAACCAGATTCTTGTGGTCGGTAAGGACCGTTACCTGGTGCCTATCCCCCTCCAGGAAGTGGCGCCACTCTTCAAATGCACATTTAATGGCTTTGCGGTTGCCAATATCATAGTTACTCTCAGTGGGCGAAAACTTCCTGGAGAAGTAGGCACAGGGCCGGAGATGGGTGAGGGACCTGGTACCCTGGGAAAAGACAGCCCCCTCTCCCACCTCGGACGCGTCAACCTCCACAATAAACGGCTCGATTTGGTTGGGCTGAACCAGCACCGGGGCCGAGATAAAGCACTTCTTAAGGACCTCAAAAGCCTGGACAGCCTCAGGAGGCCAGTGGAGGAGATCAGCACCTTTGCGAGTGAGATCCGTAAGAGGCTTAGCGATGACCGAGAAGTTAGCAATAAATCTCCTGTAATAATTAGCGTACCCCAAGAAGGGGTAACGCCTTCAGGGAGGCAGGTTGGACCCATTCCGCCACAGCCTGGACCTTGGCGGGGTCCATGCGGAATTCATGAGGAGTGAGGATTTGACCCAAAAATGGTATCTCCTGCACCCCAAACACACATTTTTCGGTCTTCGCAAACAGTTTGTTTTCCCGAAGGACCTGGAGCACCTTCCTGAAATGCTCAATGTGGGAGGACCAGTCCTTGGAAAACACAAGTATGTCATCAAGGTACACTACAAGAAATACCCCCAGGTAGTCTCTTAAAATCTCATTTATGAAATTCTGGAAGACCGCGGGAGCATTACACAACCCAAAGGGCATGACGAGGTATTCGAAATGACCTTCAGGCGTGTTAAACGCAGTCTTCCACTCATCCCCCTCTTTGATGCGGATAAGGTTATAAGCCCCCCGTAGATCAAACTTAGAGAACCATTGGGTCCCCTGAACCTGATTAAAGAGATCAGGAATCAAAGGAAGGGGATACTGGTTCCTCACAGTGACCTTATTCAAGTTTCGGTAGTCAATGCATGGCCTAAGACCACCATCCTTCTTCCCAACGAAGAAGAAGCCAGCACCTACCGGAGAAGTAGAGGGGCGAATGTAACCCTTGGCCAGGCATTGCTGGATATACTCTCTCATGGCTTCACGTTCGGGACAAGAGAGATTAAATATCCTACCCTTAGGGAGCTTAGCTTCTGGTACCAAATCGATAGCGCAATCGTATTCTCTATGAGGGGGTAACACTTCGGAGGCCTCCTTAGAGAAAACATCAGCGAAGTCCTGAACAAACTCAGGTAGCGTGTTCACCTCCTCAGGGGGAGAAATAGAATTAACAGAAAAACATGACGTCAAGCATTCATTACCCCATTTGGTAAGATCCCCAGAATTCCAGTCAAACGTGGGATTATGCAACTGCAACCAGGGAAGGCCTAAAACCAAATCGGACGATAATCCCTGCATTAACAGTACAGAGCACTGCTCCAAATGCATGGAGCCAACACGGAGTTCAAAAACAGGGGTATGCTGTGTAAAATAACCATTAGCAAGAGGAGTGGAGTCGATACCCACTACCGGGACAGGTTTAGGCAAATCAATCAAAGGCATAGCTAGAGAGATAGCAAATTCCACAGACATGATATTAGCAGAAGACCCTGAATCCACGAAGGCACTGCCGGTAGCAGACCTACCACCAAAAGAGACCTGAAAGGGAAGCAAGATTTTTTTACGTTTCATATTTAGAGGAAATACCTGTGCGCCCAAGTGACCTCCCCGATGATCACTTAGGCGCGGAAGTTCCTCTGGCTGCTTATTCTTACGCCCAGGACGGTTGTTCACTTGATGCTTGTCATCCCCACAGTAGAAGCAGAGACCATTCTTCCTGCGGAACTCTCTACGTTGTTGGGGGGACACAGAGGCCCCGAGTTGCATAGGTACCTCCGAGTCTTCCGTGGAAGAACGAAGCAACGGAACCTCGGGAGGCATTATGGGGAAGTCAGAGGAGAAAACACCAAGACGTTCAAGTCGTCGTTCCCTGAGACGTCGGTCAAGTCGTACCACTAAAGCCATAACCTGGTCTAGGGAGTCAGAAGAGGGGTAGCTAGCTAGCAGGTCTTTCAGGGCGTTCGACAGGCCCAACCTAAACTGGCACCTTAAGGCAGGGTCATTCCACTGAGAAGCTACGCACCACTTCCTAAAGTGAGAACAATACTCCTCAACAGGTCTCTTACCCTGACGTAAGGTCACCAGCTGACTCTCGGCAAAGGCAGTCTTGTCAGTCTCGTCATAAATGAGTCCGAGAGCAGAAAAGAAAAGATCAACGGAGGAAAGTTCAGGGGCGTCAGGAGCCAAGGAGAAGGCCCATTCTTGGGGCCCCTCCAGGAGCCGGGACATAATTATACCCACCCGCTGGCTCTCAGAACCTGAGGAGTGGGGCTTTAAGCGAAAATAGAGCCTACAACTCTACCGAAAGGAGAGAAAAGTCTTACGGTCCCCTGAGAACCGGTCAGGCAACTTGAGGTGGGGTTCAAGAGGTGAGGTGAGGGGCACTACCATGGTAGCATCAGGCTGGTTGACCCTCTGAGCCAGGGCCTGGACCTGTAGGGAGAGACCCTGCATTTGCTGAGCCAGGGTCTCAAGGGGGTCCATAGTATTGTCAGGGACCAGGGTAGACTAGGTATATGGGCTTGTGATTATGTAATGATGGGGGTAGGGAAACAGACAAGTGAGCCCTAATCTACCCGCCACTCAGTCCCTGCCTACTTGCAACGACCCGCCCTAGGCGACGGGATACAACTGGGCGATGGTCCCTACACTCAATAAGTGCACGACAGACAAACAGACAAGGGAACAGGAACCTAAAGGAAACGGTGCAGTTGCCCACGGCAACACCGTGAGCAACAAGAGTAGTAAACGAGCCGAGTCAAACCAGGAGAGTACAAGGTGCCAAACGCAGAGCAGGAGAGTAGTGAACAAGCCGAGTCAAACCAGGAGAGCACGAGGTACGAAACGCAGAACAGGAGAGTAGTCAGCAAGCCAGGGTCAATACGAAGCAGGGACAAATAGTACAAGAAGCTGCAGCAGGGCCAGGAAACCAACAGAGAAGAATCACAAGCAAGGAGGAACAGGAAAGGCAGGTATAAATAGGCAGAGGGCGGGAGCTAGCTCCGTCTGGCCAGGCTGCGATAGGCTCTCCCACTCCTAAGCCTGCCATCCTGAGTGGTGGAAGATGGAGTCAGTCTCACAGACCTAGAAGCAGGTGCAGACTGATTACCTATGGGCGTTGATAAAGAAGCTGTGCCTGGCAGATCCTTTACAAGTACATTGATTTAATCCATATTTTTAAGTTCCTGGTAATCCAAAATTCTCATTTTTCATCCATGTGATCTTGCCTTTTTCGGTTTTCATGATTGGTAAATGCAAAATTAAGTAACTTTCTAAATATTTTTCATTAAAAGTTTCTTACGATTTTACTGCTGTAGAGTGTGTGTAACGCCTTCACTAAGTTGGTAGCCTGCAAATTCTCACCTAAATCTCTCAGCACACCGCACCTGTCAGTCGGACTCATTTTCTCTCTCTGCTTTGTACATGGTTGTACACTGCATATCAGAGTGTCGAGAGGGAGGAAAGCGTCCAAGTCATTATGGAGGGCAGATCACACAAGCTGAACTGTATCAGAGTATAGATATAGAGGAAAGCAGAGGGGGTTCACACAGGCCATGAGTGTAGACAGAAGCAGTACAGGAATGAAGCTGTGCTGACACATGAGAGCTAGTGAAAGCAGCAGCATCCTGGACAAACAGACCTCTCATTCAGCATGTATTACTGGAAGGGTTATGCCCACATGAAAAAAGTCTGTAACTAGAGCAGCTTGCAAACTGAATATCAGGGATATGAATGAGGGAATGAACATTGCAGCCTGAAACTTAGTACACCATTTTTAGCTCCAGGTAACCACTTCTGTATATAAAAATATTTTTTTCCATGTCAAAGGTGTCTGTAGCCTTTAAGTGCTAAACATCTTTTGGATATCACTGCATATGGATATATAATACTGTTCAATTGGAGCTATATAAATCCCTATGTGGTGAGCTCCCAGTGGTAACTACGATATATTGCTTTGTGAAGAGAAACAGGGGATCTGAAGCTCGGTATCATAAAAACCGAGTCTGATCCCTATATAGAATTTTGGAATTAATAATGCCACATTTTTTTCTGCCCTAAATCTCTTACACTTTATATCCGGTCAATCATGTGTGTTTAATTGCGTTATAGGGGAATGACCTTATGGAACGCAACAGAAAATGATGCATTAAGCCATTACATCTAATCGTGAAACACCAAGGTTTACAGAATATAGAAAGGTAAGTATTATATGATACTAGAGGTATTCCCTTTAAAGTCTAATGTTGGAATGACTTTTAGCCATATTTGGATAATATTACAATTCCATCAAAATACAAAAGGAGAGAAGCCTACTGGATCTATAGGCTCAAAACAAGAGTTCCAAAGGGCCTCAATTTAAAAAAATAATTGATGTTCCATTATTAAGGATGTCACAATATATTTTGAAACTTTATTCAGTAAAAACATATGCAAGATTGTGGTAGCGGCTTTTTAAAATTCCATCCAGTAAAAACATATGTGAGATTGTGGTAGCGGCTATTAAAATAAACTCTTTGACAGGCAAACAAATGATTTTAAACGAAAGCAAAGCCATACATTTATACATTACAATTCATGTTCTATTCTCTTTTCTCTCCGCTTTCTAATGTAACACAACAGAAGTCAATACATCAAATATTTGATAGAGCAAGTTATCCTCATGGCACATTCAACCATGGTCAGTCATAATAGTACGTACCTAACTTTAAGCACTAGAAATAGTTTCTCCATAAGTGATTTTTAACCAGTAACATTTGTATATCTTTTTCTATGTTTGTTTTTAAGTTATCTTGCTTATACTTTGTTATACAAGTTCTATCGGCTAATTGGGTCAATATACTCTCAAATCATCGAAATATTACCATAACACGATCCAAACATGGTAAAGCTTTATTTTAACACAACTGTAATACTATCTAAATACGGAAAAAATTAATCTCAACATCACATTTCAACAGGGATTTTTTTTGAGTATTATATAACCCTTACCTTTCTATACTTTGTGAACTTCGGTGTTCCACGATGAGCTGTAACTGTTTAATGCACGATTCACTGTTGTGTTCCAGAAGGTAATTTCCTTGGAACATAATTAAACATACAAGAGTGACTGGATACGATAAAGTTATTTTGATGGAATTGTAATATTATCCAAATATGGCTAAAAGTCATTCCAACATTAGACTTTAAAGGGAATACCTCTAGTATCATATAATACTTACCTTTCTATATTCTGTAAACCTTGGTGTTTCACGATTAGATGTAACGGCCTAATGCATCATTTTCTGTTGCGTTCCATAAGGTCATTCCACTGGAACGCAATTAAACACACATGATTGACCGGATATAAAACCCAGCCGCACATGTCAGAACTTTTACATAAGCCATGAGTAAGGACGCAGCCAGCGTCTGAAACGCGTAGGCATTGTATATATCCTGAATTACCCTTTGTACTAAGGAAAATATCCTGCCGAATCCATTTTTAACTACTAAATAAAACTTGGAAGAAGTTTCCTTTTTATATTTATCTCAGCGCTGGATCCAATCTTTGCCTTCTCCTCCTTAAATGTTGACATAATGTATATTGCAAACTTAGCATATAGAGTTTAGTAAACTCTATCGATAAATGTGAAAAACCGGGGGGCGGAGTTACGACGCATCGTGATGGCAGCTTAATTCTTGAGCTCCTCACTTCACCTTCAGAAACCACAGCTTTATAGACGATATAACCAACCAAAATGGTGAGAACATCAAGGGACAAGAGCAGAGACTCACCCGGTCCTGCAAAACAGGGAAAAAGTCAGTCCGAAATGGACAAATACCTGAAGAAAAAACTTTCCTCTCCTGCGGCCCGGGAAAAAATGGCGTCGGCACAGCATGCAGACGAGGCTGGAGATGATGACTCAGAGGAAGATAGCTCTGCAGCCTGTTCAGAACCGGCGAGGGACAGAGACACGCTATCACGCTCCTACTTTAAAAAGGTACTGACACAAGCAATCACCCCTGTAATGAAAGAGTTGGCGGATATAAAAGGGGATATTAAACAGATTGGGCAAAGGGTGGAATCCCTAGAAGAAACGCAAACCTCTATTTTGAGCCACAGTGCTGTCGTTTCCAACATGCTTGTCTCACATCAGACTCACATAAATAACGCTCATTTGATGATTGAGGACCAGGAAAATCGAAGCCGCCGACGGAATATCAGAGTGCGGGGCCTCCCTGAAGCAGTAACAGGAGACACATTACCCCAAGTAATCACACAGATCTTTGCTGACCTCGTGGGTCAAGAGAGAGCCGACAAGATGATGGTGGAGAGGGTACACAGAGCGCTGAGACCAAAGCCTGCGCCGAACGAACCGCCGAGGGATGTGATTTGCGACCTGCTGAGTTTCCTAGACACATCAAGCCTGCTGAAAGCGGCGAGGGAACGACAGGAGTATCTGTATGAAGGGACACAAGTACTCTTTTTTCAAGATATAGCACCCAGTACCTTGGCTAAAAGGAGGATCTTAAAGCCAGTGACAGACATGCTTCGTGTCAAGAAATTGCCGGTGCGGTGGTTATTCCCGTTCGGTTTAGCGACCATGATAGAAGGGCGACAATGCATCATTCGTTCCCCAGATGACCTCCCTAAACTCTGGGAAAAGTTGGGCATTTCACAATTGACATCCCATCATTGCTGCCTGTACAAGCAACATCGGATATACCAGAACGTCCATACTTACCGTCGCCAACAGGATGGCAGGCGGCGTCCAGGATGAAGTCTCCGCGATATCGGAAACACCCAACGCTAGCATTGGCTGATTGAAATGCTCATCATGGACGATGAAAATATACTGTTAGGAGTGATTATACTGTGATAAAATGAGATGCAATATAGATATGCTGGTTTACACTAATATAGTGAGTTGGACGGAGAGGACAGCCCATTCTTACTTTAGTATTGTCGATGAGCTTAAAGTGGATATTACAGTTTCTGGAGGTGGAACCTTGTTTTCTGGCGTTCCAGTCTCCCCCTCCTCCCCCTCACCCCCACCCTTATCCAGGTGCTTTCTCCGGGATGGAGATACTGATGGCAATTGTGGATACTAGAGGATGTGCGGGAATTTTTTCTGCCCTTCCTCTGGGATCTCTTGGCTGCGGGGTGGATAGTTCCACAGGAATATATGTATATAGTTTTATGTTTACACCGTGACCTTGCCTAGACATCACTGCGTTTGTCTCACTGTATTACTTCATTATGGCTTCGCTTAAAACTTTATCATTTAATGTTAAAGGCATGAACATCCCACAGAAACGAAGTCAGATTTTCAACATGTTGAGAAGAGAAAGTGCTGATCTCATTTTCTTACAAGAAACACACTTTAAATCAAATAAGCTCCCTTCACTTCCTACTAAGCCTTATGACAAGTGGTATCATTGTTCTTATAATAGTGCCTCGAGAGGGGTTTCAATAGCGATACGAGACACAATACCCTTTGTTCATGAAGCTACACAAAGTGATACTAGTGGTCGTTATATATTTCTCAAAGGAACTATTTTGAACACGAAAATTACATTAGTTAATCTTTATGGACCAAATGTGAGACAGGCGCAGTGGTTGACGAAGGTATTGCATTCACTTCAGCCCTTCTTTGAAGGAATGGTTATAGTAGGAGGAGACTTTAACATGGTATTAGATCCGAACTTGGATTCCACATCCAAAGTATCACATATTACCCATAAGACCCGCAGAAGATTAAAAATGCTGTTAACCAGGTTAAAATTGATCGATGTGTGGAGAGTACACCATCCGTCCGACCGGGATTATTCCTTTTATTCAGCCCCACATAAGTCATATCAGCGCTTAGACCATTTGCTAATTTCAGAACGTTTTTTGCCTGCGGTCACATCTTCCGGAATCGGTAACATTACCATTTCGGACCATGCACCGATCTTTATCAAAATTAAGTTGACAGACCTCCCTATGAGAGGGTGGAACTGGAGGCTAAATGACACTTTACTAGAAAATGTAAAAGATTCTGACGCCTTAGAACTCCGGTTGAAGGAATTTTTTGTGGTTAATGATGATCCTCTTATCTCTCAGCCTATACTATGGGAGACACATAAAGCTGTTATAAGAGGGGAACTCATTGCCTT